>NC_143558.1:91305000-91330000 GCF_054136105.1 Typopeltis vanoorti | reverse complement strand
TAATGAGCAACTCACAGGATCAAAACTCAGCGTTGTTCTCTTCAGTAACAGACTCATCCTGTCGCCGAGAAAAACTCTCAGCGTTGGCTCTATCCAGTGGCAGGCTCACTCCACAACTAAGCAGAACCGCTCATATGTCACTTGAGGGGTAACAGCAATAGCAGACGAACCTCAGTTATCTTCATGGGCTACAGCCTTGCCATCCGTTACCCCCCTCCTATTTAGGAAATATGGAAAATAAGAATTTCAAGAATTCCTATATTCTGCCTAACTTGTATGTAACACTACTATTTGTGTATGTAACACTACCAAATGTGTTCAAGATCTTTTAGTTGTGAGGAAGAAACCCAAAGCACATCACTTGTACGTTGATTTCTGTGTATTTACAATCCATGTATATTCTTAGTGAAATATTTTTTAAAATATAGTTAGTTTAATTGTAGAAACATCCATAGCTGAGTCGGTCTTAACGATGCCCTTTGGCTGGAAAGGCCTGAGTTTGAATCCTGTCTATGAGACGAAGAACTTTTCATCTGAAGGTGACTTAGCTAGTCTCATATGGCGGTAGCAGTATGAGACTAGCTAAATTTTTTTTTCTTTTCAAAAACTGTTTTTTTTATCCTGTAAACTGGCCAGAAGAACGCCGCAATATACAGACTGGAGACTACGGGGATTAATCACACGATTCCGTCGGATCTAGTTACAAAAGCCTGCATGATAGGGTGCAGGTTTACGGGTAAGCGTAAAATATTATTCTTTGTTTTTTAATGGTTTATTGAAAAAAGACGAGATAAAAAAGAAGAAAATGTGTAACAATTTTCATAACTACTGTAATCTGCGATGATGAAATTAATTATCATCCCTTGATTACAACACCTTCTCCTCGTGACACACTCCAAAAGAGATGCAAATGAAATGAGAATTCTCGATTTTAAAAATGAGAAAGGAAATAAACAAGAAGCGATGTTTTTTTTTATTTTTTTTCCATAACAGACCGAAATGTTCACAGATGAAGACCTTTCTGTGTCCACAAATCATCCACTTATAATCCAGTCGATTATTATTTTGGATAGTCTGTAAAAGAAGTGGACTTTTACTTTGATACCACATTTTAGTCATCATTTTCTAATACTATCTACCACAACACTTAAAAGAGGGAGTGCCTAGGGTCACAATGGCCTAGACAGAGTCTGAAGAGTGAAGCGGATAAAGTCTAAGCACGTCTTTCCAGTAAACAAAAGAAAATTTATCCGCGATCGTGTAAGACTTATTTGCAACGCAACCACTAGAACTCACGTACTGCTGCTAGAGTCAACAGCTACAAAAGTTAATGAACTACTTCACTTCCCGCATGTACAAATACTTCGTAAATGATTGACTCATACGGAAGAAACAGTATTGCTTTTGAGTGCTACAATGCTCACACGATATGTTATCCTTATGATGTCCTCAATAATATATTAGAGAGAGAGAGAGAGAGAGAGAGAGAGAGAGAGAGAGAGAGAGAGAGAGAAAGAAGATGAAAAAGAATATAACCAACGAAGGTTGGCGTTGAGAAGTTAGCTGCGCACAGATTAAAAAAAAAAGTGGGAAGGGTAAGAGGTGAAAATTCAGGATAAGAAGAAATATGATTTTAAAAATTTCAGCATTAAAAAGTGGGCTTATTGTTTGCCAGCCATATTTATAATCCAGAAAAGTTTCTAAAAGCCTTTTAAGTAATATTTAATTATAGCAGTTAATTTCAGCATAAACTTGCATGATACTAAATGTATTATTATGTAATATTGTGTATCTGCAATTCTTAAAATTATCCAGAAGACGCTTGTAAGTTGTACATAGTGAATTTTCTGTTCTGCTTGTGTGCAAAATAAGAATTTTGCACATTCTGTGTCATAACTGTGATTCAGTTTAAGGGGCAGCTGACTTGCAAAGTGCGAGTTCCTCGGAAGTGTGGTGTGACCAGCGTCATGGGACAATTGCGAACGTGGTTGTAATTCAGTTGCAGTGAAGAGTTTATCAGTGCACAACTCACAGAAGAAGAAGAAAAAAAAGCGACAATAATTAAAGAGGCAGGTCAACCACATCAGAAACATGTGAAGTAGAAGACCATATAAGAAAGATAAAACATACGAATGAGAACTTTACGGATGTCGCCGATGAAAGCCTCGGGCTGCACGTTTAGTAGACTGAAACTGTAGTTAGCACATCTCTAGCAGAACAACATACCCTGTCTTCAGTTTAAAAACGTCTCTTAACCTAAGAGGAATTAATTCACAAGTGACGACTAACTTTACTTTTAAAATAATGTTGCTTAAATAAAATCAACCCAGTTTAATAAGAAAGACATCGAATTCTTCTTCCTCTTCAGCCATTTACTCTTCACTGCTGGATGAAGGTCTCCCCCAAATTTCCCCATTCTACCTTGTCTTGAGTTCATCGGAGTTCTTTTTAATTTTGGCATTTTGACGTCTCTTTAGTCTTCCTGTAGGTCCTTCCATCTCTGAAGTACCATTCAGATGTCATCTTTGCCATTTACTTCACTCAATATAACCAGCCAATTGCCACCTGGATGTTTTAATGACTACGACAATATTTTTTCATCTAGGGTTTTTTCAGGGCCGAGTACTTCGACATGAACTCGGTACTTAATCGAAAACTCGAATAGCCTAAATCCAAATATTGTATACGTTAACGTATACAATATTTGTATACGATCACACACACACAAAAAAGTCGATTTTTACTACTTGTACTTTTGTTTGCTTTTACCGACAATACTCTGTTTATCCTCATATCTATGTTTCATTAAACATAATATTCAATATGGATTTAGAATTTTTAAGAAGTTTACAAGAATTTTTAGAGTTTTTAAGAAAGTTAGCAATTTAAAAAAAAATTGTTGTTCAGAATGTGTGTGTGTGTGGGGGGCGATTGTTTGCAGTTACATTGTTTGTTCCTCCCGTCTGCGCGTTGTATATACCGTAGTTCCCCCCCCCCCCCTTATCCGCGGTTTCAGTTATCCGCAGTCAATCCCAGTCAGAAAATATTAAATGGAAAATTCCAGAAATAAACAATGTACAATTACATCGACAAAGTGGATATTAGATCCAACATTATTTTGAAGCCAAACGTTTGTAGATACTATGAAAGTTTTGTAAGTTGACCTGAGAGCTTACGAGAATTCAATCCTCGGCATCCCCGAGTTGCCTTAGCTTGTACTACTTGACTTAAGTAGCTAAGTTTGAAGCCAAACTTAAGTTTGGTTCAAAATAATGTTGGATCTAATATCAACTTTGCCGATGTAATTTTACATGGTCAAAATGAAGCCGTATGGCTTTTTTTTTTTTTTTTTTTCTTTTTTAGTAACAGACAATTCATAAGCTTTAAATTGCGCGCCGTTCTGAGTAGTTCTCGGTTATCAGATCGACTGTCGCGTTATCGCAGTGTTTGTGTTCAACTAATTCTCATTTTACTTAATAATGCCCGAAATCGCAAGAGTAGTGGTGCTGGCAATTCGGATATGCCAAAGAGAAGTCGTCAAGTACTTCATTTTAAGTGAAAAGGTGAAAGTTCTCGACTTCATAAAATAATAAATAAATAATGTATGCTGAGGTTGCTAAGATTCCATTCACATTCAGATAACTTTTATTACAGTATGCTGTTATAATTGTTCTATTTTATTATTAGTTATTGTTGTTAATCTCGTACTGTGCCTAATTTATAAATTAAACTTTATCGTAGGTATGTATGTACAGGAAAAAAACGTACTATACTCGTAAATAGAGTTCGGTACTATCCGCGGGGTGTCTTGGAACGTATCCCCCGCGGATAAGAGGGGAGAGGGGACTATTGTATACCAACTTCATTTATTTTAAAATTTTTGCGGAATAAAATGTTATCAAAATAATTACAATAATTACTAAAGAATAATATTTATTATTCTAATGCAGAAGATTATAAAACGGAAGCTGCAATTATTTGGACACATCTGTAGAATGAGTGAGGACCCGAAGATAAAGACATTTATGTTTGGTATTTTGGATGGTTTAAACAGAAGAGGTAGAGCATACAGAGAATGGATAGACGATATAAAAGACTGGTGTGGAATGGGTGTACAAAAACTGTGATACTGTGCACTGGACAAAGAAAGGTGGAAGAAGATAGTGAGACAGGCATCAGACATCAACGGGCAGTGAGCCCATGGTTCGTGATGATGAATATTTATTATAGTGAAATGAATCAAGAAAATATTGGTTAGAACGCAAGTGGATAGCATCAAACAGATAATATCTACATGAATACGTAGGTCCACATTTAGTTTAACCCATTTCCTGCTTTTAGATATTATAAACGGTATTGTAAGATTATCTGAAGTTTCTAGGCGTTGAATAGAAATAATCCTTAGTGTCTAGCATGGTATAATCGACAAACTTTAAATTGACATCTGATCTCAACAAGGCAGATTCATATGCAGGACTTCATTTCATATTAAGTCAAGACGGAATTGAAAACTTGGTTACCCACATGGTAAGCGAGATCCATAAAATGCCTGTTCATTTTTTGTATTTTTTCCCTGAAAAAACTTAAAAAGAAAGAAGAATGGGAATATCTCTTTAATCCTGCTTTTGTATTACCTTTAACAGTACCTCACTATATGCCTGTTCTCCATGCTGGTTAGTGAAAATGACAGAATTATAAAATATTGTTGGTGATCCTCTAGTGACAACATTAATCGAAGTTTCAGGAAAATTCGATTCGAAAATTCAGAAATAAAAAGACGAGGATCTAATATGTTTGCAAGATTACGCAAGGTCACTGTTATCAACGGAATACAAAATTATTTAGTTACGTAACCAGACACTCGAAGCATAGAATCCATTTTTAAGAGAAGCAAACTTAGTGTTAGGTGGGAGATGAATTTTATCGCCCAATTTACTGAAGACCTGAACCAGCTTGAAGTTCCATGTAAGAAATAAAAATTCAAAAACTATATACAATTAATAAAAAATAGAAAAATGATCCTTAACCCGTCACGGTGGAAGTCATATAAAAAAATTAACTAGCTACATGTATTCACTTCCCCGCCCCACTACACACACACTCCACTGCTGGAATGTGTGTGTAGTGTTGTTGAATGAATGTAATATCAAT
This sequence comes from Typopeltis vanoorti, assembly GCF_054136105.1. Classification (NCBI taxonomy): domain Eukaryota; kingdom Metazoa; phylum Arthropoda; class Arachnida; order Uropygi; family Thelyphonidae; genus Typopeltis; species Typopeltis vanoorti. The sequence goes on along the minus strand of NC_143558.1, from coordinate 91,324,849 downwards.
TTTTTTTAGGTAAAAATCCACGAAAGATCATAAACCTATAATACATTAGTACATAGGATGGAAGAAAGGTTATATAATCTGGAAACTCTGTCTAGATTGAACAAGGAACTTTTCAGGCCACTTTAGTGATTGAAAAAAGTCCCGTGTAAGAACACTAGAATGCAATAAGCAGGACATTAGTTTTATACCGGGCGATGAAAATCATTTACCACCTACCATGTACTATTTGGACGTATGATGCAATTGTTTCTGAGCCCTCCATAGCACGTGGGACAGAAGTATGGATGCTAAGTGACAATCAGTTAACAAAGGTCTGGAACCGTTTGCTCAGAAGTGCACTATCTTTCTGTCAAAAATTCTATAAATTCTCTGCAAACAGATGGAGGCAGAAACTGCTGTCATAAGATACCTATGATCACAGTTGATATCGATCATGTCCTTTGGGGTAAGGCTTGAGTTTAAATCTCGTCTAGGACACGAAGAGTCTTAATAAGTTTTTTCTTTCTCTCTCTCCAACTAAAGGTGAATTAGCAGGTGTCTGTCATATGGAAGTGACAGAGTTTCTCTCCGGAAAACCCCCAGGTTATTTATTCTGCGAAACTGGCCTGAAGAAAACATGCAGTTTACAGACAGTGGCCTCCATAACTTCAGCTGCATGGGAGGTGATTCAGAACCGTAAGGTATCTATTCAGGTAATCTTCAAATACGGGATTAAGCTATGATAACTGATAAAATAATGGAATAATGGTTACGTTTCACAGGCGGACATGAATAAAAATTCTTAACAGGAATTTTTTTTTTTAAATTTTACTGTGTATCATATTGTTACAGAGAAATGAAATGAATAAATAAAAATTACAGATGCAACTGTTCAAATAAAAAAAAATTAAAGTAATGAAAAGTAAACGTATAATTATAGAGCGCTTTAATTGTAAACGCTGACACCACCATGAACTGAGTCATCATCGTGGAAACACACCGCCCCCTTCAGCGAGGAAGAAGTACTGCACTTTGGAATTCAGATACTCTCATAATGGCAACACTTGGATTCACTACTTTCTGATGAAATGAGTGAATCGAAGTAGCGCCAGAACAAAACAAAACAAAACAAAAAAAAAGCACTTCAAACTATTACGCAACCGACTAAGCTATTAATACATGTGTATATGTCGATTCATGATAAATACGAGTGTATTTTGGACAGGTGGATGACTCACCTGTCCAAAATGATAGCTTCCACCTACATACATACTTTGACCCTGATACTTTGAGCATACAAGCTTCCACTTACATACTTTGACCCTGATTCAAAAACAGATGTTGACACGGCTTTGTGCAAACCTTGCGGATTATGGCATTCCCGTTTTGTGAGGTTATTTCTGGATGAAACAGGTTGTTCAGCATGTACACCGAATTCTGTATACCGATCATTCCTAAGGAATGCGCTCTTAACAATACTTCTATTCGTAAAATCGGAAATTTAATGCTGAGATTTCTGAATGAACTAGATTCTTGGAATGACCTAGCAGCAGAAACTACGTCACCATATACGATGAGATTAAGATCGGAGATTTGAGGTGATTTTACACTATAATCTAAAAATGAACCGGAATCTTAAACTCTTTTATGGATCGAAACACTTGTCAATTGTCATGGTGATATACGTGCGGTCTTTTTACAGAGAATTATATTAATAAAGGTAAAGCAGAGTTGTCTGGAACGTGATGATAAGCCTCCAAGTTCAAAATTTTATGTATTAACAATTGGGTTTATGGTGGGTCATTTGAAAGAGAAACAATAACAAAATTCTTCTTGTAGCGAACTTCTGTATGCAATGCAGTCTTCCTTGAAATTTTATGCGGGCTTGCGTGGCATATCTATATGCATCTATTATAATAGGCACTATTATAATACGACTCGTTGCACTGCGTAATACGCACATTATAATACGACTCTCTGCTATCGTGCTGCTTTCGCTTTTTCACCATTACAGTCGTTGCAATGAGTCCGGAGGAAGGAGAAAGCTTGGATTTAGTCCTGCATAGACACAGTTTCCTATTTAATGACGCTCTTTGATGCTAATATCTGATTTAGCATCCCTTCTCTTAACACTTGTTAAGAGGATGCTCACTCCATTTTGTCACAATACTACTGACGATCAGCTCTCGCTATTATTAATAATAGTCTACTAGATCATGGGTGCTTAATAGTTAATCTCCTGTCCTTCACTGCAGAATAAATACTTCCAATAGCTTTTGAATGCTGGATATTTATATGTGTTCTGTGCAAATATACTGTATGTTGGAGGAGAGTAAGTGTGTGCATGTGTGCATACAGGTATTCAGAAACGTTAATAAATTTGCATTAAAATCATTCCAGACTTTTGACATTGAACAGCATACACTTTGTAACTGATCTTGATAAAAAGCTCTGCTAGTTGATTGACCTATGGATTTCAACGTTGTTCTCGTTGACACGAATCTTCTCTGGACTACAGAGCTAGCAGTCTCTGACAACATCAAGCTGCATTTGTACGGCTGTTGACACCGTATGTAGACGCCTGAACAAGTGAGCGCCAACTTCCTTCAACCACAGATAACAGCGTATTCAGCCCACGCTGTAATTACCAGGAGTATTATCAACTTGCAGAGACAGCCACATTGGTTCGCTTTCAAGCAGTCTACTCACGTTCTAGACTGCAGGCAACACCCTTCGGTGCACATATTTGCATTTCCCTCTGTCTGTCAAATTATGAACTTGCTACCTTCGCATTTACACAAATTCTTATCATTATAACAATATCACAGGGCATTAAGAAGAAGATTTTATCAAGAAAATATTCCAGAAGTTTAACCTACTGGAATGCCAACAAGGGTAGTTTGGCACAAATTACTAAATAACGTTCAATTACGAATGACCAAATTTACCTTGCAAGGTGAACTCACCGAAGTTACTTCTCTTAAACAGCGAAACTTGCTTTAACTTTAACAGATCGGAAGTTTTTTTGTTTTTTTTTCCCAACAAGACGAACTAGAATAGCAACTAGAAATAGATCTACAACTTCATCTTATGACACTGTGCTTGTTTATTACGTTCATTAATATCCATAAGTTTTATCCCGCCCATTCGGAACATTCTCAAGTATTTTTGGAATAAAAAAACACAAAGCGTAATTTTTTTTAATCGATCCGATACACGAGAGGGAGAACCTATAACATATCAGTGTAGTGCATCGGATGCAGGTGGGAGGGGGGGGGGGTTGGGAATAAAAGAAATCTATTGGCATTTTTCTTGACGAGTTGAAGGTTGCAGTTGCTGAAGAACACTTCATGACGAAGGCTGTTCCACAGGACAGGGTTAGATGGAATATAAGAAGCAGGCTAGATGTGTGTTTTGTAGTGACTGAAAAGAATGTTACACAGTTGTTTCTGTTTTAATAGACCCAAGCAGAGGAATGATGGTTACCAGTTCACGGAGCAGTGCCCATGGAAGTGTAAAGGCAGCTGAAGCAATGCGTATGTGAGATCATCTATCAGCCTAATTGCTCTCCTGTGGACAGTAGCAAGAATATTTAAGGAGATTTTAAGCACCACTTTTGAACAGAAAAGAAGGCTCACAATTTCTGGACGCTGAGGAAGCTACTGATACGATGCATTTATGCCAGGAAATACTGAAATGCCAGTGCAAGGAGAGAGAGAGAGAGAGAGAGATCTTCCTCTGGGGTGATTTGAGCATTACTGAGGGTAAGCGTAGGTGGACTGAGATTCCTTTTGAGAGAAAAAAGATAATACACTGCATTTTGGTAGCACTTATTTATTTCCTATGGGATTCCACCTTCCTCCCCGTCCCTTAGGAGGGTTGAGCCCTCCTAATGAGCGATTAAGTATGTATTGTATAACTGTAGATCCGCACGTGTGTTTGTGAGTGTTCACGTTAGCCAGTTCGCGTGTTCTGAGGGACGAAAAACAGGAATTTCCGGGTGAAAAAACAGTCTACCTCCGTATGAGACCGGCTAACTCGCCTTTAGTCGAAAGAGACCAGATAAAGATTCCTCACACCATGGACGGGAATCGAATCAGTTCTTTCCGCCCAAAGGGCTTCGTCTATACCGACTGAGATACGGAGTTGGTAGCACTGAAGGTGACAGATGACAAGATTATCCTCGTCCCACTGAAGATTGTATGATGTGTCTAAGACGTCGGTTGTAAACAATCTTGAAGCCCGAGATGTCTGAGCACCATATGAGTTGTCAAATGAGTAGGATGAATGAAGTGTCCCATCATAGCAAAAAGTTAAGCAAGAGCGCGGTTAGTAGTTGGAAGGGATAAATCGTTCGATGCTGTTGGTACACTCTCCCTCGATGAGTCTTTGGACTCCCTGGAGGTGCCACATAATAATAATAATAAGCAGAGCTGCGGGTGGGATTCCAGTGTTGTTCATTTGGATTAATAGTGACTGAGAGTAAGTGCCAACTAAGTATAATAAACTAGACAACATAGTACAGGTGTTATATCTGGAGAGCCCACTGATGGTGTATACCCTGTGAAACTGTGATCAAATGAAGATGAGTCAGCCAGTCGCAAATGGACATGGAAGGTTTCTCTCCTCGCCTCTGGTAAACTCGTTTTTATTCACCCAGCAAAATAGGAAAGCCAGTGCGAAGAGCACATGAAGTTTGCAGACATAATATACTGACCTCGTAACCCTAGTTGATCGGCCATAATTTCAAACAACAACCTGGCTGGTCACTTGTTTTAGGCTAGACATTCTAACGGAAATGTCGAACGCCTATCAACACAGCGAAACCAGTGCAAGTTGTCTCTGTGGAAACGCGAGCGTCCTTATACAGATTCCACTACTAGTTGATAGAAAGAAACGCCTTCACACACACACACACACACACACACACACACACACACACACACACACACACACACACACACACACACACACACACACACACACACAAAATTGCTGCACCTTCACTGTGACAACAGAATTCTAATCCAGTTCAAAAGTTAGAGATTATTATATGAGCCTTCGTTCAACTAACAGAGTTATAATTTCAATCCTTACATTTATTTTATTTTTATTTTTTTACGCGAACATAAATGCTGTACTTTGGGGTTGGATTGTTTTGAATTACAGCCATAACGGCTCAAAGCTGAGACCAGTGAAATTTCTGTTAAATGCGTGTGTTCTTCTTCTTCTGATCGGTTTACCTGTTTTGTGCAATGAAACATCTACGTTTCTGGAGGAAAAACTTCTACCGCCATATGAGACCGACAAACTCACTTTGATATAAAAAATCTGTATAATGATTCTCTAGGTCTTAGACAGGATTCTAGAGAATTAATGTAGTTATCTTCTAAATTATTGCATTTGTAAAAAAAAAAAAAGTAGAGGTAATTCGTGTTGTTAACGTGTATTACTGCCAATATGATGATCACAAGCTACAAATACGAGTAGAAGAAAAGAAAAGAAATTCCGGACGTCTGAACTGGATCTTTATCCATCTTTCAGTTCCAGATTCGAATTTGACCCTCAGTTCTAATTTCAACTACAGATATACTGTAAAAAAGATTCGCAACCCACCATTACCGTTTTTGTTATAAAAAATTTCTTTAAAGGGCATACCAGGAAACATCAACGTCGCATTCCAAGGTTTATGTTTCCTACCCACAGAAATTTCTACAAGACCAATGAAGAGTATGACAGTGAGAAAAGGAGAAATCTCCAAAAACGCTATTTTTTTATTATTGGGTAATAAGCCTACGCCCACTATTCCGGAAGGAATTTGGTATGGGTGTATGTAGAGAACCTTAAACCTGCCTGCTTTCATCTAGATGAGTTTGAAAATAACATGATCAGCAATATCGAATTTATCTAGGATTCAATATCTCTGATCGAAGAATATAAGTGCCTTTCAAATGAAGATAAGTTAGCTAGTTTCACAGAGAGAGAGAGAGAGAGGAATGACCAGATAACACCACTGATAAACTGAAGACAGGATTAATCGCCTTTTCATTATGAAAGACTAGGTTTATAAGAAACCAAACTGCCTGGTTATAGTAGGCCAAAGGACCTAACCATAATGCCATATTTGATATTGGAAAATGGGACGAGAAATAGTTGTATGGCCTCCCCTAGCGCAGGCGGCAGCGACGACAGCATTCTCGAGTTAGAAAATAAGTCTATTCCGATTGCAGTACGAGGAGAACACTCTTTTTGACATTAAAAATGTCTTTACCGGCGTTATCAAGAAATATTCGTCATGAAAAAGCATTACGTTACGAAAATGACAAGTTCAAGTGTTGTGTGGACACACAAGGCAACACATACTGGTAAAGACTTTTTTTTTTTAACGTCTGCAGCCATCGAAGTCGATCAAAAAGCATCTTCGAAAACTTCTAAATACTCGGTAGGACATATTATGTATCTGCTATAGAATTTTTTAGAACCAGAAATGTATTGTCACCACAGTGTTTTCTGAGAGATATCGAGTTCTTCATTTCTCCAAACATGAAACCGTCAAAAGAATGCAAGCAATTTATAAATAATTTACACTTGCCCAATACTCTTAATTTGTATTGGTATTATCTATACAAAAATAAATAAATAAATAAAATAAAATAAAAAATAAACCGAGCAGATTGAATGATTCGTTTTAGTTTTCGATCGCAATGTGATCGTCCTGCTTGGTTGTTACTTTTTTTTTTTCTTTTGAACAAGTTAAATTAAAAGTATTAACTTGAATGACTAGTTGTTTCCTCTTAAACAGTACTTTCTCATAGAAATGGACTAAATTACATTTAATTTAACATCCTGACCAGTAGGACGAAAATGAAAATCACTAGTTTCATATATATGATTGAGATATTTACATACTAAAACTGCATATCAGAAAAGCTGCATTCTTTCTTTCTTTCTTTCAGATGTTTATACCCCCCCCCCCTTCATTCCTCGATGGTGTAGTTCTGGATTCCACGCATCACGCGCGCGCACACACACACACACACACACACACACACACAGAGCAGCCAACATACCGCTGAGCAATCCAAATAAGTCCGGAGCGAAGACAGTGTCTTTTTGTGATGGAATATGAACTCAATAGCCAACAGTGAACTCCATTTCGCGCACGTAACCAAGAACAAGTCGCGATCCTTTCTCGTAAACCTAACACTGAAGTCAAACAACATTACAGAATTTCATCGGATCAACAGCTGGAACATTTATATCAGCTGCGTTCTCCCCCCCCCCCCTCACCACCACTTAAATGTGCAACTCTAACAGCAGGCTTCGTATTACTTTTGCCAAGATTTGACTACACGCAGATGCAGGAAGAGATCGTGATGAAAAGATTCCCACAGGAAACTGCTAGACTGCCGTATCCAATATGTTCCGAGGACAACTAGGTGGCAGAGCAGGAGGTCTGTGTTATGATTTGTTAAGGTTCACTCAACTGTGGGATAGGAAAGCAATTCTATTGTTCGGACGGAGGGCCGCGTGAGGATAATATAAGCCAGTATCTTTATCATAAAACGGTGTCATATTTACACACAGTCAAGATCAGTAGTGCAGCTCAGTGCTTCACAATCGTGAACTGCGTACTCTGCTTTTAACGATTCAAGTATTCAGATTTAAATATACCCAGGAAAATGCTTACCTAATTAACTAACTTACCCATGTTTATTTTTTCATGTGTAGCTCATTTTTATCATATATGATAAAAATGAGCTGCACATAAAAATATGACCATTATAACGCAAAGCGTTTGTGTTATAATTATATGCGGGTACAATGTGTATACGCGTTTCAACATTAAGTATGCGGGTAATTACAGAAGTATTCGTAATTTTTTTTAATTAGTCACATTGTTTAATAATCATGCAAATAAACACAAAACATGATTTTTCTTTACGTAAGGTATTTGATTTGACTAATCAGTTGTAATGCTAATTATCCCAGTGAAATACTTCCTATATTAACTATATGCACCAAACAAGAACAGCATTCGATGATTCGATCTGTGCCAGTTGAAGAGGCAAAAAACACTTCGCTGCGGCGAAACACTCATTAAATTTAACTTGTGAAAGTCTTCAATGAATTTTTGTATCTGTAAAATAGATACAAAAAATAAAATAAAAAAAGATTCACGTTTCAAAAACTGCTGACAAGCATTGAAGTACAATCAGCGCACTCAAATCTACAATAATTGCAGATTTGAGTGCGCAGACTTATTCTCGATAATAGAAGAGTGATTATCAATAAAGTGGCAACCCAAGTGCACATCAATTATGCTTTGAAAAGTGCACGCGCGGCTTGGACTCAGCTGAATTTTTCCCCTATGTGAAACATAAAAGCTTGTGCATTGTTGGACCAACTGTATTCAAAACAATATGTTGAGAAATGATGCATTTTAGGTTCTAAGCTCATAAAGTTAGGTATTGGAAATCTGAGGTGGTATGGAAATCACACTTGGTCTGTGTCTAATAGTTCATGAGTTTATTTAATGTTAGCATGGTGCTAATGTCCTATAAATTTGCAACGTGTTTTGAGTTGGATAATCCTCTAAATAAAATAATCTCGGACATCTTTTAGTTACTAAAGGAGTGGGTGACCCTATTTTACAACGTTTTCAATATCTGGGCTCAATCTTTCATCACCCCGCAATTCGGTGTATTTCTGCGGCATAGACGGGTGGCGATATTCTTAATCCTAACTAGTATTTATTCGTATGCACTAGTGTATGTCCTACGATCGATTTTGCTCATCTCATGCTGGTTTGAAAAGCGAATTTCTAAAATCGGCTTAAAAATAGGTCTAGAAAAAGATTCCTGAAGTCGGTGACTAGATCGCACCTGTAATCTTTTTTATGGATCAATTTATGGATCAAGTTTGCGGATTATCATTTAAAAAAAGGAAAAATAAAAATACATTTCAGATGCGTTTTGGATTACCAGATAAACCCACTAAACTTCATGTTTGGTTTGAATTTTTTTATATTTATTTATTATTATTTTTTATGCTGAGTCCATACACGAGAGGTTGGTTAATCAATGTATAGTACATTAGTACTATAGATTGATATACTCATAATACCGTATATGAGTAGTGGATTGGGAAAGCAGAAACTTGTTTATATTTGATTAAAAAGTCTGTATATTGTATTCCTTGGGAAAAACATCAGCGGGAAGACTGTTCCACGATGTTATTTGATGCTATTTCAAATGAAGATATGCCATGGAAATATTTATAGAATACACAAATTGCAGAGAACAAACGTCTGTATGAAAGTGGACGGGGAGTGAGTTCATAAAAGATGGGTCATTTATCAAACTACATTTTGATAAATGTAGTTTGATAAATGCTCTTCTCTGTATTGAGTCAAGCATTTTGAGGGAGTTCTTAGGGGCCTCCCCACTTCAGATGTGAGAGCAGTATTCAATAGCTGGGCAGATTTGTGATTTGTATAAGGTTAGCAGCTGTTCAGAAGTGAAGAAATGTCTTGAGCGAAAGAGAAATACTAGTTTTCTAGAAGCTGAGGAAGCAGTGGTTGCAATGTGTTTGTGCCAGGAAAGGCTTGATGTCAGGGTGATCCAAAAAGAGAAATTTCATCTTATCTGGAAATTTGAGTGTTGCCAAAAATAATACTGGGAGAAAATTGTTCTTTTTTTGTGAGGAATAAGACAGAATTGGGTTTTACTAGCATTTAAATTGACAAGGTTATCCGAACCTCATTGGAGGATGGTTTGGAGATCAGAATTGAGGATGGTGGTGTTTGATGTTCTGTAGGTTTAGGTGAGTTGTGTAAAGTAAGATTAATCAAATGAAAGGGAGGAGTGCAGTGCGCTATCATCTGTAAAAACGTTGTATTGGGTTGGAGGTCAACTGAAGCAGATCATTGATATAGAAGGAAGAGGGTTGGTGAAACCTTGTGAACCCCGGCATTAGTTGAATGATGAGAGGATAAGGAACCATCCACCATCACACATAGTGTGCGTCTAGACGAAAACAGGCAATCTAATTACGGAAGTCTATTTCCCAACAATTCCTTCTTTTTCTACTTACACATAACGAAGGCATCGTTGCGTTCATTACAGTGAGCCTTTCAATTTGTATCTTTTGTTTTCATTCCGTTAGCAACAAACAGGATCTCGCCTCGGCCAGTATATCCTTTCGCACTTATAGTATTATAAAAATGAATAATGAGAGAGAGAGAATCGTTTTCTTCTCAACAAATTAAACGTTACCAGCTAACTTAAATTGTTTAATTTTGTGTGGGAGAAGAGAATCCAGCTGTGAGATATTCGAGATATTCAAAGTCCAAATGCTTGATATCATTCATTCAAAATTTAGGTTTCAGCTTCTTCTGCTACAAAGAGCTCTCTCCGTTCGTTTAGATGACTGCGATTATCAATGACACTGCAGATTAGCAATTTCTTAGTTTGTACTTAAAGTAGTTCACATTCAGATCAGAGCCAAAGATCTTAAATAAAAGAACTAGAGGAAGTGTGAAATCTGGAGAACAGGATGCGTCGGCTAGTTTTTTTTTTTTTTTTTTTTTTTGTGGTTGTTTCAAACCTTAAGGAATGTATGGCATGCAAAGAAAGACTGCTGTGCATACGTTCTGTATAAAAATGTAATATACATACTCCTAAAAATTAAAGAAAAAATCAATCGAATACAGGAAAGAACACGAACAATGCTAACAAGGGCGAATAACGATATAAAAAAAAAGGAAACATTACTGCAAGGGATGACAGAGGTGAAAGGACCGTATTTTATGGGTGTAGTTTGCAGAAACCGAAAAAAAAAACAACTTGGATTTTCTCGCCGCAGACTGATTATGAAGACATAAGACAATAATAACAGAAATAACATAGCATAAAACGTATAAAAATTAAACCTCTTTTCTAACAAAAATCATGAATTTTGGTTACAATGATTTTCAGATCACAGCAACCGGGCTCATTAACAGTGAATCGTCTAAAACTGGATTAGGTAGATCAAGTTTAATGAATCAAAGTTTATCCTAGTAAGTGAGTATGAATATTTAATATCTCGAGAGACAGTCTGCTAATGATGGAATCATTCCTCAAAGATGACGAGAAGTTGTTTCCTCTTCATTTTTGAGAGATGAATGAATACTACTGGATATCCAAACATCTTGAGGAAGTGCACTTACAGTCAACTTTTCTCCCCAGAAGGTAATGACATTTCAGGATCATGTAGCACAATTTAGATTATATAGCGGAACATTTTAGTTTACATTATAATTACTGAAAGCATACTTTCGGTAAAGTATCTAATCTTTACATTATTGAAGAACCCCATTGGATTCCTCGTTCTCACTGTCTATGAGACTATGTTTGAAATATTCTGGTAATTCAGTGAAAAACCAATACCCAACAGGATGATTCAGTAAAAATAAGTACTCAACGGGTACTTATTTCAACGTTCACCTCAAATCCCAACTTTATTGCTTTATTTTGTTAGGATACGCTAATAAAATGAAATCCTTAAGGATTTTATGTTGTTAATTTTCGGAAAATCAAAAAATTCTAAATCTTAACGATTTTGAAAAATGATAGGAGACAAAATTAATCAATTTTCAAAGCAAATCCTTAAGTTATATTATTCATTAGTAACTAGCAAAAAAAAAAAAAAAAAAAAAAGGCCTATTTTTCGACTCTCATTGGATTTAATATACTGTACCTTTAGACGTGTTTGAAGTACAACTGTTTGGATATTTTTAACAACGAACATAGATACTTGGATTCTGTCATATACTGAAACAAAATGCAACGAAAATAAGACTAAAACAGGAACGTGAAACAACTGCATACGTAGGTAAGTCGATTTTTGAATAACCGCACTATGTATTACATACAATCAGAGTTTTCGTTTGTACGAAAACTCTGATTCTTTGCACCACTGAAGACGATGCTGCATGTTGGTTTGGGTAATGTGGGGCTTGCATATTGTGGTCCTATAGTGGAAACCCATATTGCGAGCCCCTCTGTTCTGAATGTTTTTGTGCACATTTGTGTTCCATTCGATACCCGGAACTCGAACTCTGCATTCAACGTGTCGGCCGACGAATGGCGGTATTTACATATCATCCTTCGTAGCACCCTACAGTCACGTTTGAGGAGTGTGGTGAGCAGCACTTGCAGTTGACTCCCTGCGCTTCCATCTCAGTATGGTATCACTGATTATTGACCTGGGATTGCACAATTTCTCAAAAATTTGCCGAACGGATAGGCCTGCAACATGGCATCCTATCGCAACGCCTCTTTCAAACTCCCTCAGTTCCCTTCTCGTAGCCATTTCAGCCGGACACAGTTACATTAACCTGGAAGCATCATATTCCTCCAATTTATACCAGCTACAAACACGTGACTCGTTACATGGCACGATGGATCTTGCCCATGGGATGTCCGTTGACTTCTTTCCCAGCAGTGTATATTTCAAGGTAGCAATAGGGAAGTGATTTCATCATTCTTCTAGTGTCAAAAAATAATAACTGAAAAAGTTAGACTTCTGTCATTCATTCTACGGGAGTCTAACCTTTTTAAGATACATCCAGCCGGTATAAATCAGTAATACTGACATCAATAAACGCACAAATTCAGAAACAACGTGTCAAATGGAACAGTATATGTACTAAAAGTTTGATAGTAATCGGCATAAAAATGACAACAGAAAATCATCTGCCGTATTACAGAAGAAAACTTTCTAAACTATAATACTAAAACAGCATTAGCAAATTAAAAATGAATATATTATAAAAGAAATAAAATTAGCAAGTATTATTGGCACGCAATGAAAGAGCGCCTTTTAGATTAGTTTCATTTATTTTTGTATTAGATATTTATGAAATGGTTATTTCCGTGTAACCTTGTGTCTCTACGCATACTGTAAATGTTAGTCAAACGGCAAGCTAGGATACCATTTATAATTTCTGTGCCAGTAATCGATTGTTAGCTCAAGTTACGAGTACTATTAAATACCAGCATTTAATCGTACATATGCAGTACTCCGCAATTTTATATAAAATTTCCCACATTAACATCTATGTTTTTATTATTTACACCTGTAATATTCAAGTAAAGCTATAAATGTAAATTATAGATCTAAATCTTAATCTAAAAACAATTTGAAAATGCAACAATAAAAAAAAACTGAGAAGGTCCTTTATTGAAAGTTAGCTTAAGGAATTAATCATACAATGTCATTCGGTCTATTTTTCCATTCAAATACATGCAGTCGCTGATTTCAGACTAAGCAATATAAACTACTGGGACGAACTATCTTCATTTGAAATTTCTATTATTTGTATGTGTTGAGGAAATCTGGAATTTTTCAAGGCTTTTTTTTTTTTTCACAAGGCCACAATTCAAAAGTTTATTCGCACAAAATATAGATATTGGAACAACGCCAAACCTTTCGTATTCGCATCATGCTAGGTTTCCAGTAATAGAGAAAATTTAGCCGAGATTTGTTCGTGATAAATGATAATTTATCTTGAGTGATAACAGTGTGGTAAGCACGCTCTCTCGCTGTATTATTCCATCTAGTAGAGATCAGATTTTTTTATTGTTAGACTTTCTATTTTTTTTCCTTTCCTTTAAGATAGCTTTTCAGAGTTAATCCCCATAAAAAACCCAAGAATTTTTGAAATCTTTGTGATCTCAATTCAACCGTTAGTTCTAGGTCAGCTTGCACATTATTGTATAACGCAATTGTCTGCACAAAAATCTGTACATCACATTTTTTTCTTCTTCTTCTTATAATTATTATTTAATCTAGAATGGACAACAGGGAACTTAAACATAATCTTCTTTCCATTCAATAAGAAGTTAGCGTTACGAAGAAGGATGAAAAAGATGAAACATATCATTCCACAGGCAGCTGCAGTTCTGTCTCATAATGAGATAAAACACAGAAACCCAGAGAACAAGGTCGACTGCTTATAATGTAATGGTCCCCACCCTTCTCATAGGAGAGATTGTATCTCGTATTAACAGAAACTTAAATTGTCCAGAGCCTCCGTAGCTCAGTCGCTTTCGACAATGCCCTTAGGCCCATCGAATGGAAAGGCCTGGGACGCGAATAACAAGTGCTTATCAATTGAAGGTGAGTTAGTCGGAGGTGTGCAGAGTTTTTCTCCCGAAAAATCGAGTTATTTCATGTAGGCAGAAAAGCTGATGAGTTTTCCTGGCTGAAGTTTGCCCGGTGTGAGACAGAGCGGTTTCACACCGGGCGATGAAAGTTATCTATCATCTAAAGATGATTACAAATATCTATATATAAATGTTCTTAACCACGATCTATTGGTTGAAATGCTAAAGTACTATCCACTCGGCCAGGCTGGTAGAATATGCAATCTGAAATGTTCTCATACGGAGGTATAAAATGTTTTCGGTGGCCACATTACAAAATTCAGAAGTCTTGTTAGAAGATTGTATCCCTAATAATTGAAGCGAAACTTTTTTGTATGAATTTATATAAAACAAATGGAAATAACACAGAATGTGATAATTATAGAAAAATATTCTTACCAAAATTTATGCAAGCCGACTTGAGAAAGGGTTGAACAGAAAATAGATAAAGAACGAGTTTTTTAGTGAACATAACTAACACCAAATGGCTAACAATGAAACACAGTCAAGAATCATGGTAGTATAATAAGGATTTCTATTTAAGTTTTGGTAGATCTTGGAAATGATATGATAATATCCCAATGTAAAACCAGTTTACTATTATGCTGTTAATACAGCTTTATACAGAGCGACACGTAACTAATACTTGGAATGAATCAACAATTAGAATTGAGGAATATACAAGTAGGTATGTAGGAAGATAGTTTGATGATAAATCAGGTAAAAGACAAAGCTGTATTCTATTTCCACTGTTATGCTAAACGAAAGTGATATTAAGCTGATATTGAAACAGGATATATTAAGTTTATTTGCTTACTATACGAAGATCACGTTATTCGTTTTAAATAAGTCTGCTACGAGGCTTGAGAATTCTTTAGTAAAATTACATAATTACTATAACAAATTTGGTAAGAAAATCGGCAATAAGAGAATTCAGTACCAGAACTGTCCGTAGAAAGTTGCATGCTTTAGATTACTACGGTAGAGATGTTGCAAACAAGCTTCCCCCCGCCCCCCCAACGATGTCTTTTACACCATTTCTGGTCAGTAGACGATTGGAAAAGAGTTCTGTGTAGCGACGCGAATCACATTAACAAATGTTTCACTCTGATGGTCGTGTCTGGATTAGGAGATTACCCGGGGAATGGTTCCAACTGTCAAGTCTGATGGAGGCTCGAAAATGGTGTATGTGGGTGTCCATTGGTGGACGCCCAAAATCATACCATCTGATGGCTACTTGGACAGCCTGGACAACTTCATGCTTCCTACGCTGTGGAAGTACTTCGGCAGTGACCCATGCATGTTTCAGCACGATAAAGCTCCATGCCATACTGCATTACATGTACGAGACTGGTTTCTACAAAACAACGTTGAAGTGCTGGACTGGAAGGCTCAAAGTCCAGACCTCAACCCCCATGGAACATCTTTTGGGAAGAATTAGAACCCCGAGTTTGCTCAAAACCACAGCGGCGTCATCGGCAATTGGGGTAGCTTTGCGCGAGGCATGGAAAAATATTCCTGTTGCGATGTATCAGAAATTGATTGAAAGCAGGGCGGTTGCTGTCATTCAGACGAAAGGTGGTACCACTCGTTACTAGAAATGTAATTAAAACTCTCTTTTTTTTTACCACAACTAGGTGTCCAAATACTTTTGTCAACATAGTGTATACAGGTATATATACCTATATACTTTTACATGACGAATCTAAAGATATTTCCCATGCCTTGTTGACTGTTTTAACTTTCTGTAACAGGCGGAACGCATACTACCATCTTTAGAAGGGTAATTAATATTTCATATTTCGCAGAAAAGCTTTTATGGATTACTGTAATAAAAAATAACAAGTGCAGTTAGGTGGGATAAATCGCTAATAGTATATTAACCTATATTCCGCCATTCTATTTTAGTGGCCAAGTCTTCAAGATATGGTTAGATCTATGATCTTTAGATATGGCTTGTGTATTTTTTCCCTGTTTAACAGCGAGAGCTAATTCCATTGTAATATGCACGGTAAGAAGACACACATTATTCATTTATTTATTTATTTATTCATTTATTTCGTGTGCGAAAATTTACACAGAAAATGTAAGCGCATACATTTAAAGAAATAGACATTAAAAGAATTGGGATTAAAAGCATACATTAAAAGACAAAAATGCCACTTGCATGAAATATTAAGTAAAAACATAAAATATCAAATTTCACTCATCAAGTGACTAATATACTTTAAAGCTGTTTCATTACACTGAATTAAATATTCTCGGGTACATATATTATTGATGTCTATTAAGCATCATTGCAGAAGTTGATTAATGGTTTATGTTTCACCACATGAGCAGCTGTGATTGTCTCTGTACTCCCCATCTGGCCATATTCTGCTTTGATCTACCCATTCCGGAACGAAGTCTTTTCAATGTCTTCCATCTTTGCCAGTCATGATGTAAGCCGGAAGGAAGAGATTCGTTTAAGTTCAGAGCCTCTGGAGATTGTTCTTGCCACATTGTTGACCTTGTAGCTTTTATGGAATCAACCAACAGTTCCACTGAGTGAATAAAACTTTTCCTTGATCATAGCCTTGATATACTGCAACATGTCCATAGAAAGGATGCCGTTCATCATTTAGTTGTTGTTTCCGCTCATATCTACTCTATGTAGTCCTGATATGGGGAGGTGCAATACCAGACAGTGAGTATAGATGGTCAATTTTTGTAGGCTTAAGGCAACCGGTAATGTGCCGACATGTTTCATTAAGAACCTTATCAATAATTTTGATATGTGATGATCTTTCTCAAACAAGGCTAGCATACTCGACTGTCGAAAAGCAGAGTGCCAGTGCAGAGGTGTGCAGTACTTGTGGATTTGCACCCCACCGAGATGATGTTAATCGGCGCAGAATATTATTACGTGTTTGAGTTTTAGCTGCTGTCTTTTCTATGTGTCGCTTATAATTTAGGATCCTATCTAGTGTAATACCGAGGTAAGTTGGATTTGGATAAGTGACCAGTTTCACACCATTCCATTCTATATTCAACTCTTTCCTCGCCTCCCTATTATTGAGATGGAAAAGACACATTTGGGTTTTACTGGGATTTGGTTTCAGCTGGTTTTCCTTATAGTAAACTGTAATGGCTTCTAGCTCTTGTGTGAGCTGCTTCTCAATGTCATCAAAGGATTTTGCTTGATAAGCTATTACCCGTCATCTGCATATAAGAAGGTTCTTGACCGTGGGTTTACAGGTTGGTCATTAGTATATATATATATATATATTGAAGAGGAGGGGAGATAGCACACTTCCCTGAGGTAGACCATTTTTCTGGATATGCGGTCTGCTCTTTTTTCCTTGAAAAATCAACAAAGAATCTCCTGCTGAACAGCAGCGACCTAAATATCTCCACTATCCGATAGCTGTTTTTCATGCTGTAAATTTTGACTATAAGCTTTCTAAGATTTAATGTGTCATATGTTGCTGTCAAATCTATAAATACAGCTCCTGTTGCTAACCCCCCTTTCAAAGCCGTCCTTAATAAATTGTGTTAAGTTTAATACTTGTCCAGTGCATGACTTAATGGTCAAAATCCTGCCTGTTCTTTTATCAGCACTTTCTCTATTTCTGGACTTAGTCTGTTCAAGATTAACCTCTCATACAGCTTCAGTGTTGTGCATATGAGAGCTATAGGCCTGTAGCTCTTTGGATCCACAGCAGGTTTACCCGATTTAAGGATAGATATTACTTTCGTATGCCTCCATATGCTGGGTATTTTAGCAAATTTCCAACAAAAGTTGAAAAATTCTAAATCACTGTGTTGCCTTTTCTTCCAGATTCTTAGTATCTCGTTTCTGATATCATCTATACCGGTCGCTTTTCCTGGTTTTAAGGCATTTTCTAGTTCCTCTATAGTAAATGGTGCTTCGAAGAGATTATTTTCTGAATCCTTAACCTTTTTTAATATAATCTTTAGGTATTTTTCCTTCAGTACTTGGTTTACCATTCAGAGATAGCTGAGTTGCAATTTGGTTTGCATTTATATTAACTACAGTTGCTGCTGTTGTGGGGTCACCAGATACTTTTTTGAGTAAGAGCCAGGCTTTCCTGCTGCTGTGTTTCATATCTAAGCTTTTAATTTTCTCTGTCCATTGTTGACTTCTTTTTTCAGACAGTGCTGCTATAAGTTCCTCTCCTGCATCAATTGTTTCTGATGAAAATGGATCTTTATCATATAGGTCACAATATCTTTCATATATTTCCCCGTTGTACTCTGTAAAACCTGGAATGTAACATGTTCTACAACCTCTTGGGATGTGCCTGATAGCAGACCGTCTATTAGCTTTGATGAACTTTCCATAATTTTCTGGTCTGAGTGAAATGTTGGTCAGGTTTATGTCTAATTCTCTTGAGAACTGTTCCCAGTTAGCTTTTTTTTTTTTAAATTAAAGCGTCTTCTAAGAGGGATCTCCTTAAGTCGGACTGGTGTGAAAACTTGCAGCATTATTGGTCTATGTTGTGAACTTGGGATTGGTGCCAGTACCCGTTTAGTGCACAGATTAGCTATTCTATTACTAACTAATCCAAGGTCTGGGTTATAACCTCTTTTCCATCTTCCACTGTTAAATGATGGCTGTTTAGGATCGTGTATAAGATTCATTTGATTACTTTCAGCCCACTGTTCAACTAACTCTCCATCTTCATTTGTTTCACTAGAATCCCACTGTGTGGTATGACTGTTAAAGTTGCCTATAATAATAGCAGATTTCCTTTGTATCAAGTACTGGGACATTTCAAAAGTAAAGGTTATACTAGGTGGTTTATATACTGAGAAAACAGTGATGTTATCCAGATCTATTCCAAGGATTTCTATGTTATTTTGGTTTGTGATTAGGCATCCTGTAACCTGGAGCTCCTGCCGAGTGAAGATAGCACTTCCATACTTTTCATGTGGTATTTCTTTTATGAGCTTCATTCCACCAATTTTAGGTCTGACTTGTTGAGGTCCTTTGTGTGTCTTCTGTAGACATAAAATATCACATTTTTGTTCTTTACACGTTTTTGCAATAAAATCTTCTTTTTCAGAGGAGGCCCTCTGTATTGTGTGAGATGATTGTATGGGTTGGTTCACATGAGCTTTAGTCATTGTGTCTCCGATAAAGAAGATGCTAGTCGCACTAAAAAACAGTCTTCTATAGAACACTATAGAAGATATATGCTATACTGGTAGCAGAATTCGCGGCTTGTAAACAACCGACAGGGGTCGTGACGTGAAGCTTCTGCTATGACCCTATTTATTAATTACTGCTAATTACTAATTTAATTAACTACGTCCCAAACAACAATAAGCCAGAATGAAGCAAGTGTCTCTGAGAGAGGGCATAGCATGTTTTACGCCTTAGCCTGCTTGTTAATTATGTTAACGATATGTTTCATTATGCACACATTTCAATTATTTATAATGCTCCATATGAATGTATTTTCCCTTCCACTATATGATTTATTATGGATGTACTCAAACCTCATTACAAAAATTGCCTACAAGATACTGTTAATTTACAGTACACCTGAATATGCCCTGGTACTGAAATATATTTCAATCTTTTGTATGAAATACTCGTATTTCTGTAATCTAATCCCATAATTAATTCCAATTAGACACTGATAATTGTAAATATTCAGAAATGTGTAAAC